>NW_020529036.1:0-35558 GCF_003368295.1 Carassius auratus
GAAAGTAAGGAACTTCTAAGAAAGGTTTCCTTCGTCTTCGGAATTTGGTTGGGGGTTTTCATTTCTCCTTTGAGGCTTGCACGGGTATCGTAAATTAATTTTAAGTCCAGCCAGGTGGCCAGGTCCAAGGCATTTAGTGGCAAAAAGGGTTTCATTTGGAAAATCTGAAATTAAACACACGAATCGATGATCTGCATATCGTTACACTGCTTCTGTTCAAATGAAGTGAAATCTAGCCCAATCTGCTCAACGCTTTCTCTCTATTAGAGAAAGCTGTTTCATTCAATATTCAGTGCAAATATTGCCAAACTGAAGGATGCTTATGCCTTATGAAATACAATTTTTTGCAATGCTGTAAGACTGTTTTTAATGTGTTAGAAGTTATATGCACAAACTTATGTTTGAGCTTCAGTTCTCAGATTGTCAGTTTTCAGGTTTCTGAGACCAGTAATGTTGAAATAGTGCTTTCTGTTCAAATGAAGTGAAATCTAGCCCAAATCTGCTCAAAAGCTGGTCTTTCTGTGAGAGTACCTGCTTCATTCAAAATTCAGTGCAAATCTTGCCAAACTGAAGGGTGTTTATGCTTATGAAATACAATGTTTTTGCAATGCTGTAAGACTGTTTTTTAATGTGTTTAGAAGTTATATGCACAAAAACTTATGTTTGAGGTTCAATGTTCAGATTGTCAGTTTACAGGTTTTGAGAGCATTGCAAAAACATTGTATTTCATAAGGATAAGCATCCTTCAGTTTGGCAAGATTTGCACTGAATATTGAATGAAGCAGGTTACTCTCACAGAAGACCAGCTTTTGACAGATTTGGGCTAGATTTCACTTCATTAGAACAGAAGCACTATTTCAACATTACTGCTGTCAGAAACTGTAAACTGACAATCTTGAGCATTGAAGTCAAACATAAGTTTTTGTGCATATAACTTCTAACACATTAACAGTCTTACAGCATTGCAATAAACATTGTATTTCATAAGGCATAAGCATCTTCAGTTTGGCAAGATTTGCACTGAATATTGAATGAAACAGCTTTCCTAATAGAGAGAAAAGCTTTTGAGCAGATTTGGCTAGATTTCACTTCATTTGAACAGAAGCACTATTTCAACATTACTGCTCTCAGAAACCTGTAAACTGACAATCTTGAGCATTGAAGTCAAACATAAGTTTTTGTGCATATAACTTCTAACACATAAAAAAACATGTCTAGATCATTGCAAAAACATTGTATTTCATAAGGCATAAGCATCTTCAGTTTGGCAAGATTTGCACTGAATATTGAATGAAACAGCTTTCTCTAATAGAGAGAAAAGCTTTTGAGCAGATTTGGGCTTGATTTCACTTCATTTGAACAGAAGCACTATTTCAACATTACTGGACTCAGAAAGCTGTAACTGACAATCTTGATCATTGAAGTCCTAACATTAGTTTTTGTGCATATAATTTCTAACACATTAAAAACTGTCTTACAGCATTGCAGAAAACATTTTATTTCATAATGACATAAGCATGTTCAGTTTGGCAAGATTTGCACCTGAATATTGAAGAACTGCTTTCTCTATAGAGAGGACAAGCTTTTGAGCAGGATTTGGGCCTTCATTTCACTTCATTTGAACAGAAGCACTATTTCAACATTACTGGACTCAGAAAGCTGTAAACTGACAATCTTGATCATGAAGTCCTAACATTAGTTTTTGTGCATATAACTTCTAACACATTAAAAACTGTCTTACAGCATTGCAGAAACATTGTACTTCATAAGGCATAAGCATCTATCAGTTTGGCAAGATTTGCACTGAATACTGAATGAAACAGCTTTCTCTAATAGAGAGACAAGCTTTTGAGCAGATTTGGGCTTGATTTCACTTCATTTGAACAGAAGCACTATTTCAACATTACTGGACTCAGAAAGCTGTAAACTGACAATCTTGATCATTGAAGTCCTAACATTAGTTTTTGTGCATATACTTCTACACATTAAAACTGTCTTACAGCATTGCAGAAAACATTTATTTCATAAGACATAAGCATGTTTCAGTTTGGCAAGATTTGCACTGAATATGAATGAAACTGCTTTCTCTAATAGAGAGACAAGCTTTGAGCAGATTTGGGCTTCATTTCACTTCATTTGAACAGAAGCACTATTTCAACATTACTGGACTCAGAAAGCTGTAAACTGACAATCTTGATCATTGAAGTCCTAACATTAGTTTTTGTGCATATAACTTCTAACACATTAAAAACTGTCTTACAGCATTGCAGAAAACATTGTATTTCATAAGGCATAAGCATCTATCAGTTTGGCAAGATTTGCACTGAATACTGAATGAAACAGCTTTCTCTAATAGAGAGACAAGCTTTTGAGCAGATTTGGGCTAGATTCACTTCATTTGAACAGAAGCACTATTTCAACATTACTGGACTCAGAAAGCTGTAAACTGACAATCTTGATCATTGAAGTCCTAACATTAGTTTTTGTGCATATAACTTCTAACACATTAAAAACTGTTCTTACAGCATTGCAGAAAACATTTTATTTCATAAGACATAAGCATGTTTCAGTTTGGCAAGATTTGCACTGAATATTGAATGAAACAGCTTTCTCTAATAGAGAGAAAAGCTTTTGAGCAGATTTGGGCTTGATTTCACTTCATTTGAACAGAAGCACTATTTCAACCTTACTGGACTCAGAAAGCTGTAAACTGACAATCTTGATCATTGAAGTCCTAACATTAGTTTTTGTGCATATAACTTCTAACACATTAAAAACTGTCTTCCAGCATTGCAGAAAACATTGTATTTCATATGGCAATAAGCCATCGTTTCAGTTTGGCAAGATTTGCACTGAATACTGAATGAAACAGCTTTCTCTATTAGAGAGACAAGCTTTTGAGGAGATTTAGGCTTGATTTCACTTCATTTGAAACAGAAGCACTATTCAACATTACTGGACTCAGAAAGCTGTAAACTGACAATCTTGATCATTGAAGTCCTAACATAGTTTTTTGTGCAGTATAACTTCTAAAACATTAAAAACTGTCTTCCAGCATTCCAGAAAACATTGTATTTTATATGGCATAAGCATCTTTCAGTTTGGGCAAGATTTGCACTGAATACTGAATGAAACAGCTTTCTCTATTAGAGAGACAAGCTTTTGAGGAGATTTTAGGCTTGATTTCACTTCATTTGAAACAGAAGCACTATTTCAACATTACTGGACTCAGAAAGCTGTAAAACTGACAATCTTGATCATTGAAGTCCTAACATTAGTTTTTTGTGCATATAACTTCTAAAACATTTAAAAACTGTCTTCCAGCATTGCAGAAACATTGTATTTTATATGGCATAAGCATCTACCAGTTTGGCAAGATTTGCCACTGAATACTGAATGAAACAGCTTTCTCTATTAGAGAGACAAGCTTTTGAGGAGATTTAGGCTTGATTTCACTTCATTTGAACAGAAGCACTATTTCAACATTACTGGACTCAGAAAGCCTGTAAACTGACAATCTTGATAATTGAAGTCCTAAACATTAGTTTTTGTGCATATAACTTCTAACACATTAAAAACTGTCTTACAGCATTGCAGAAAACTTTTTATTTCAATAAGACATAAGCATGTTTCAGTTTGGCAAGATTTGCTCTGAATATTGAATGAAACAGCTTTCTCTAATAGAGAGAAAAGCTTTTGAGCAGATTTGGGCTTGATTTCACTTCATTTGAACAGAATCACTATTTCAACATTACTGGACTCAGAAAGCTGTAAACTGAAAATCTTGATCATTGAAGTCCTAACATTAGTTTTTGTGCATATAACTTCTAACACATTAAAAACTTTCTTACAGCATTGCAGAAAACATTTTATTTCATAAGACATAAGCATGTTTCAGTTTGGCAACATTTGCACTGAATACTGAATGAAACAGCTTTCTCTAATAGAGAGACAGGCTTTTGAGCAGATTTTGGCTAGATTTCACTTCATTTGAACAGAAGCACTATTTCAACATTACTGGACTCAGAAAGCTGTAAACTGACAATCTTGATCACTGAAGTCCTAACATTAGTTTTTGTGCATATAACTTCTAACACATTAAAAACTGTCTTACAGCATTGCAGAAAACATTGTACTTCATAAGGCATAAGCATCTTTCAGTTTGGCAAGATTTGCACTGAATACTGAATGAAACAGCTTTCTCTAATAGAGAGAAAAGCTTTTGAGCAGATTTGGGCTTGATTTCACTTCATTTGAACAGAAGCACTATTTCAACATTACTGGACTCAGAAAGCTGTAAACTGACAATCTTGATCATTGAAGTCCTAACATTAGTTTTTGTGCATATAATTTCTAACACATTAAAAAACTGTCTTACAGCATTGCAGAAAACATTTTATTTCATAAGACATAAGCATGTTTCAGTTTGGCAAGATTTGCACTGAATATTGAATGAAACTGCTTTCTCTAATAGAGAGACAAGCTTTTGAGCAGATTTGGGCTTCATTTCACTTCATTTGAACAGAAGCACTATTTCAACATTACTGGACTCAGAAAGCTGTAAACTGACAATCTTGATCATTGAAGTCCTAACATTAGTTTTTGTGCGTATAACTTCTAACACATTAAAAACTGTCTTACAGCATTGCAGAAAACATTGTACTTCATAAGGCATAAGCATCTATCAGTTTGGCAAGATTTGCACTGAATACTGAATGAAACAGCTTTCTCTAATAGAGAGACAAGCTTTTGAGCAGATTTGGGCTAGATTTCACTTCATTTGAACAGAAGCACTATTTCAACATTACTGGACTCAGAAAGCTGTAAACTGACAATCTTGATCATTGAAGTCCTAACATTAGTTTTTGTGCATATAACTTCTAACACATTAAAACTGTCTTACAGCATTGCAGAAAACATTTATTTCATAAGACATAAGCATGTTTCAGTTTGGCAAGATTTGCACTGAATATTGAATGAAACAGCTTTCTTTAATAGAGAGAAAAGCTTTTGAGCAGATTTGAGCTTGATTTCACTTCATTTGAACAGAAGCACTATTTCAACATTACTGGACTCAGAAAGCTGTAAACTGACAATCTTGATCATTGAAGTCCTAACATTAGTTTTTGTGCATATAACTTTTAACACATTAAAAACTTTCTTACAGTATTGCAGAAAACATTTTATTTCATAAGACATAAGCATGTTTCAGTTTGGCAAGATTGCACTAAATATTGAATGAAACAGCTTTCTCTAATAGAGAGACAAGCTTTTGAGCAGATTTGGGCTAGATTTCACTTCATTTGAACAGAAGCACTATTTCAACATTACTGGACTCAGAAAGCTGTAAACTGACAATCTTGATCATTGAAGTCCTAACATTAGTTTTTGTGCATATAACTTCAAACACATTAAAAACTGTCTTACAGCCACTGCAGATAACATTGTATTTCAAAAGGCATAAACATCTTTCAGTTTGGCAAGATTTGCACTGAATACTGAATGAAACAGCTTTCTCTATTAGAGAGACAAGCATTTGAGCAGATTTGGGCTAGATTTCACTTCATTTGAACAGAAGCACTATTTCAACATTACTGGACTCAGAAAGCTGTAAACTGACAATCTTGATCATTGAAGTCCTAACATTAGTTTTTGTGCATATAACTTCTAACACATTAAAAATTGTCTTCCAGCATTGCAGAAAACATTGTATTTCATATGGCATAAGCATCTACCAGTTTGGCAAGATTTGCACTGAATACTGAATGAAACAGTTTTCTCTATTAGAGAGACAAGCTTTTGAGCAGATTTGGGCTTGATTTCACTTCATTTGAACAGAAGCACTATTTCAACATTACTGGACTCAGAAAGCTGTAAACTGACAATCTTGATCATTGAAGTCCTAACATTAGTTTTTGTGTATATAACTTCTAACACATTAAAAACTGTCTTACAGCATTGCAGAAAACATTTTTTATCATAAGACATAAGCATGTTTCAGTTTGGCAAGATTTGCACTGAATACTGAATGAAACAGCTTTCTCTAATAGAGAGAAAAGCTTTTGAGCAGATTTGGGCTTGATTTCACTTCATTTGAACAGAAGCACTATCAGGGGCGTCGCTAGGCCCTTTTTAGGGGGGCTTCAGCCCCCCTAAACTTATGCCCAGCCCCCCTAAAAAAATATTTGATTAATTAATTAGTGATCGCTTCAGTCCCCTTTAAAAACTCATTTGAAACGGTGGCAAGCTGCATCAAGTTCCGGCTCCTCCCCTGATCTGAGTCTGCACGGATTCAGCGCGTTTTTCAATCCACAGGGGCGCCGAGCAGAGCGAACATCAGAGAGTACAAGGTGTGTGTGTGCGTGTGTGTGTGTGTGTGTGTGCGTGTGTGTGTGTTCTCGCATCCAATACCAATACGTCTTCGCTGCGTTCACCTTCAGCCTTTATCACGGTGTGACAGTTGTTTTTTCTTCCAACAAAAATGAAGCGATTAACACCCATGAAAACATACTTTAGAAAACGATCATGATTTATTTTAATTTACTTTTCAAAATTCAAAACATATTATTGTGTATTTCGGCATTACATTATGCAGCCATTCACAGAAATGATAAAGACACACATCATTGTCTGAAAGCACTAAATGTCACAGAGAGAGAAACATCATGTGGAGTTATTTTATTTTGCATTATTAAATATGATTTTGTATTAAGTAATAATGAATCATTAGTGTATCATGATACATATATTAGAGTAAGAGTAAAGGGATCTGTGATTTTTTTTTTTTAAGTAATTGATTTATAGAAGTGGCAAATTGATAATGGTGTTATTTTTAATAAATAGAAATAAATATAGAACAGATTAAACATATTGCCAATAGACAATTACATTAATACATGTTTTGTCTATATTCTTAATGAATATTAGCTGGTTAGTTAAATGATTTGAAATGAAATAAATTTCCAGGGGCTGACTTGATGTATAACCAACCGTATTGTTGATTATAAAGGCTAAAAAGCTAAAAATTAATAATAATAATAATAATAATAATAAAATATAATAATTTATTTTTCATTGTAGATGGATATACAACTTTTTTTTGTCGTGCGGGAGTAGGTCTGCAAATGAGCAACAGTCAGGTGAGAATAGAACAGACAGCCTCACACACACACACACAATACCACTGTGTTCCCAAGATTCATTGCAGTCATTGAACCCTTATGTTGTTTTAATTTTCTGCCAATTTCCACGTACATTTCATAAGAAAAAGCTGTGGTATCATCAAAGGATAAACATGAATGTCCTAATACTGAATCAGGAAGTCTTTATTGTAAAAATCTACATTCCCAATTCAAAATTTTCCAGTGACTGGTCACATCTAAAAAACTGTATTAGTTTTTTTTTTTTACAGTGTTGTATATGGCTCAGTCAGTACTCCTACTCCCATATATGAAATACAGGGAATACAATGGAATAGTGGATTGCAATAAGGTTAGTAGTATACAACCCTACCCTAATAGTCAAATAGAATTTTTTAATCATACCCTTATTGGGGGCTGAGCCCCCCTAAAATGAAAATCTTAGAATCGCCCCTGAGCACTATTTCAACATTACTGGACTCAGAAAGCTGTAAACTGACAATCTTGATCATTGAAGTCCTAACATTAGTTTTTGTGTATTTAACTTCTAACACATTAAAAACTGTCTTACAGCATTGCAGAAAACATTGTATTTCATAAGGAATAAGCATCTATCAGTTTGGCAAGATTTGCACTGAATACTGAATGAAACAGCTTTCTCTAATAGAGAGAAAAGCTTTTGAGCAGATTTGGGCGAGATTTCACTTCATTTGAACAGAAGCACTATTTCAACATTACTGGACTCAGAAAGCTGTAAACTGACAATCTTGATCATTGAAGTCCTAACATTAGTTTTTGTGCATATAACTTCTAACACATTAAAAACTGTCTTACAGCATTGCAGAAAACATTGTACTTCATAAGGCATAAGCATCTATCAGTTTGGCAAGATTTGCACTGAATACTGAATGAAACAGCTTTCTCTAATAGAGAGACAAGCTTTTGAGCAGATTTGGGCTAGATTTCAGTTCACTTGAACAGAAGCACTATTTCAACATTACTGGACTCAGAAAGCTGTAAACTGACAATCTTGATAATTGAAGTCCTAACATAAGTTTTTGTGCATATAACTTCTAACACATTAAAAACTGTCTTACAGCATTGCAGAAAACATTGTATTTCATAAGGCATAAGCATCTATCAGTTTGGCAAGATTTGCACTTAATACTGAATGAAACAGCTTACTCTAATAGAGAGAAAAGCTTTTGAGCAGATTTGGGCTTGATTTCACTTCATTTGAACAGAAGAACTATTTCAACATTACTGGACTCAGAAAGCTGTAAACTGACAATCTTGATCATTGAAGTCCTAACATAAGTTTTCGTGCATATAACTTCTAACACATTAAAAACTGTCTTACAGCACTGCAGAAAACATTGTATTTCATAAGGCATAAACTTCTTTCAGTTTGGCAAGATTTGCACTGAATACTGAATGAAACAGCTTTCTCTAATAGAGAGACAAGCTTTTGAGCAGATTTGGGCTTGATTTCACTTCATTTGAACAGAAGCACTATTTCAACATTACTGGACTCAGAAAGCTGTAAACTGACAATCTTGATCATTGAAGTCCTAACATTAGTTTTTGTGCATATAACTTCTAACACATTAAAAACTGTCTTACAGCATTGCAGAAAACATTTTATTTCATAAGACATAAGCATGTTTCAGTTTGGCAACATTTGCACTGAATACTGAATGAAACAGCTTTCTCTAATAGAGAGACAAGCTTTTGAGCAGATTTGGGCTTGATTTCACTTCATTTGAACAGAAGCACTATTTCAACATTACTGGACTGAGAAAGCTGTAAACTGACAATCTTGATCATTGAAGTCCTAACATTAATTTTTGTGCATATAACTTCTAACACATTAAAAACTTTCTTACAGCATTGCAGAAAACATTGTACTTCATAAGGCATAAGCATCTATCAGTTTGGCAAGATTTGCACTGAATACTGAATGAAACAGCTTTCTCTAATAGAGAGACAAGCTTTTGAGCAGATTTGGGCTAGATTTCACTTCATTTGAACAGAAGCACTATTTCAACATTACTGGACTCAGAAAGCTGTAAACTGACAATCTTGATCATTGAAGTCCTAACATTAGTTTTTGTGCATATAACTACTAACACATTAAAAACTGTGTTACAGCATTGCAGAAAACATTGTATTTCATAAGGAATAAGCATCTATCAGTTTGGCAAGATTGCACTGAATACTGAATGAAACAGCTTTCTCTAATGGAGAGAAAAGCTTTTGAGCAGATTTGGGCTAGATTTCACTTAATTTGAACAGAAGCACGATTTCAACATTACTGGACTCAGAAAGCTGTAAACTGACAATCTTGATCATTGAAGTCCTAACATAAGTTTTTGTGCATATAACTTCTAACACATTAAAAACTGTCTTACAGCATTGCAGAAAACATTTTATTTCATAAGACATAAGCATGTTTCAGTTTGGCAAGATTTGCACTAAATATTGAATGAAACAGCTTTCTCTCATAGAGAGACAAGCTTTTGAGCAGATTTGGGCTTGATTTCACTTCATTTGAACAGAAGCACTATTTCAACATTACTGGACTCAGAAAGCTGTAAACTGACAATCTTGATCATTGAAGTCCTAACATTAGTTTTTGTGCATATAACTTCTAACACATTAAAAACTGTCTTACAGCATTGCAGAAAACATTTTATTTCATAAGACATAAGCATGTTTCAGTTTGGCAAGATTTGCACTGAATATTGAATGAAACAGCTTTCTCTAATAGAGAGACAAGCTTTTGAGCAGATTTGGGCTTGATTTCACTTCATTTGAACAGAAGCACTATTTCAACATTACTGGACTCAGAAAGCTGTAAACTGACAATCTTGATCATTGAAGTCCTAACATTAGTTTTTGTGCATATAACTTCTAACACATTAAAAACTTTCTTACAGCATTGCAGAAAACATTGTACTTCATAAGGCATAAGCATCTATCAGTTTGGCAAGATTTGCACTGAATACTGAATGAAACAGCTTTCTCTAATAGAGAGACAAGCTTTTGAGCAGATTTGGGCTTGATTTCACTTCATTTGAACAGAAGCACTATTTCAACATTACTGGACTCAGAAAGCTGTAAACTGACAATCTTGATCATTGAAGTCCTAAAATTAGTTTTTGTGCATATAACACATTAAAAACTGTCTTACAGCATTGCAGAAAACATTTTATTTCATAAGACATAAGCATGTTTCAGTTTGGCAACATTTGCACTGAATACTGAATGAAACAGCTTTCTCTAATAGAGAGACAAGCTTTTGAGCAGATTTTGGCTAGATTTCACTTCATTTGAACAGAAGCACTATTTCAACATTACTGGCCTCAGAAAGCTGTAAACTGACAATCTTGATCATTGAAGTCCTAACATAAGTTTTTGTGCATATAACTTCTAACACATTAAAAACTGTCTTACAGCACTGCAGAAAACATTGTATTTCATAAGGCATAAGCATCTTTCAGTTTGGCAAGATTTGCACTGAATACTGAATGAAACAGCTTTCTCTAATAGAGAGAAAAGCTTTTGAGCAGATTTGGGCTTGATTTCACTTCATTTGAACAGAAGCACTATTTCAACATTACTGGACTCAGAAAGCTGTAAACTGACAATCTTGATCATTGAAGTCCTAACAATAGTTTTTGTGCATATAACTTCTAACACATTAAAAACTGTCTTACAGCATTGCAGAAAACATTTTATTTCATAAGACATAAGCATGTTTCAGTTTGGCAAGATTTGCACTGAATATTGAATGAAACAGCTTTCTCTAATAGAGAGACAAGCTTTTGAGCAGATTTGGGCTTGATTTCACTTCATTTGAACAGAAGCACTATTTCAACATTACTGGACTCAGAAAGCTGTAAACTGACAATCTTGATCATTGAAGTCCTAACATTAGTTTTTGTGCATATAACTTCTAACACATTAAAAACTGTCTTACAGCATTGCAGAAAACATTTTATTTCATAAGACATAAGCATGTTTCAGTTTGGCAACATTTGCACTGAATACTGAATGAAACAGCTTTCTCTAATAGAGAGACAAGCTTTTGAGCAGATTTGGGCTTGATTTCACTTCATTTGAACAGAAGCACTATTTCAACATTACTGGACTGAGAAAGCTGTAAACTGACAATCTTGATCATTGAAGTCCTAACATTAATTTTTGTGCATATAACTTCTAACACATTAAAAACTTTCTTACAGCATTGCAGAAAACATTGTACTTCATAAGGCATAAGCATCTATCAGTTTGGCAAGATTTGCACTGAATACTGAATGAAACAGCTTTCTCTATTAGACAGACAAGCTTTTGAGCAGATTTGGGCTTGATTTCACTTCATTTGAACAGAAGCACTATTTCAACATTACTGGACTCAGAAAGCTGTAAACTGATAATCTTGATCATTGAAGTCCTAACATTATTTTTGTGCATATAACTTCTAACACATTAAAAACTTTCTTACAGCATTGCAGAAAACATTGTACTTCATAAGGCATAAGCATGTTTCAGTTTGGCAAGATTTGCACTGAATACTGAATGAAACAGCTTTCTCTAATAGAGAGACAAGCTTTTGAGCAGATTTGGGCTAGATTTCACTTCATTTGAACAGAAGCACTATTTCAACATTACTGGACTCAGAAAGCTGTAAACTGACAATCTTGATCATTGAAGTCCTAACATTAGTTTTTGTGCATATAACTTCTAACACATTAAAAACTGTCTTACAGCATTGCAAAAAACATTGTATTTCATAAGGAATAAGCATCTATCAGTTTGGCAAGATTTGCACTGAATACTGAATGAAACAACTTCCTCTAATAGAGAGACAAGCTTTTGAGCAGATTTGGGCTAGATTTCACTTCATTTGAACAGAAGCACTATTTCAACATTACTGGACTCAGAAAGCTGTAAACTGACAATCTTGATCATTGAAGTCCTAACATTAGTTTTTGTGCATATAACTACTAACACATTAAAAACTGTGTTACAGCATTGCAGAAAACATTGTATTTCATAAGGAATAAGCATCTATCAGTTTGGCAGGATTGCACTGAATACTGAATGAAACAGCTTTCTCTAATGGAGAGAAAAGCTTTTGAGCAGATTTGGGCTAGATTTCACTTAATTTGAACAGAAGCACGATTTCAACATTACTGGACTCAGAAAGCTGTAAACTGACAATCTTGATCATTGAAGTCCTAACATAAGTTTTTGTGCATATAACTTCTAACACATTAAAAACTGTCTTACAGCATTGCAGAAAACATTTTATTTCATAAGACATAAGCATGTTTCAGTTTGGCAAGATTTGCACTAAATATTGAATGAAACAGCTTTCTCTCATAGAGAGACAAGCTTTTGAGCAGATTTGGGCTTGATTTCACTTCATTTGAACAGAAGCACTATTTCAACATTACTGGACTCAGAAAGCTGTAAACTGACAATCTTGATCATTGAAGTCCTAACATTAGTTTTTGTGCATATAACTTCTAACACATTAAAAACTGTCTTACAGCATTGCAGAAAACATTTTATTTCATAAGACATAAGCATGTTTCAGTGTGGCAAGATTTGCACTGAATATTGAATGAAACAGCTTTCTCTAATAGAGAGACAAGCTTTTGAGCAGATTTGGGCTAGATTTCACTTCATTTGAACAGAAGCACTATTTCAACATTACTGGACTCAGAAAGCTGTAAACTGACAATCTTGATCATTGAAGTCCTAACATTAGTTTTTGTGCATATAACTTCTAACACATTAAAAACTGTCTTACAGCATTGCAGAAAACATTGTACTTCATAAGGCATAAGCATGTTTCAGTTTGGCAAGATTTGCACTGAATATTGAATGAAACAGCTTTCTCTAATAGAGAGACAAGCTTTTGAGCAGATTTGGGCTAGATTTCACTTCATTTGAAGACATAAGCATGTTTCAGTTTGGCAAGATTTGCACTAAATATTGAATGAAACAGCTTTCTCTAATAGAGAGACAAGCTTTTGAGCAGATTTGGGCTTGATTTCACTTCATTTGAACAGAAGCACTATTTCAACATTACTGGACTCAGAAAGCTGTAAACTGACAATCTTGATCATTGAAGTCCTAACATAAGTTTTTGTGCATATAACTTCTAACACATTAAAAACTGTCCTACAGCATTGCAGAAAACATTGTACTTCATAAGGCATAAGCATCTATCAGTTTAGCAAAATTTGCACTGAACGCTGATTGAAACAGCTTTCTCTAATAGAGAGACAAGCTTTTGAGCAGATTTGGGCTAGATTTCACTTCATTTGAACAGAAGCACTATTTCAACATTACTGGACTCAGAAAGCTGTAAACTGACAATCTTGATCATTGAAGTCCTAACATAAGTTTTTGTGCATATAACTTCTAACACATTAAAAACTGTCTTACAGCATTGCAGAAAACATTGTACTTCATAAGGCATAAGCATCTATCAGTTTAGCAAGATTTGCACTGAATGCTGATGGAAACAGCTTTCTCTAATAGAGAGACAAGCTTTTGAGCAGATTTGGGCTAGATTTCACTTCATTTGAACAGAAGCACTATTTCAACATTACTGGACTCAGAAAGCTGTAAACTGACAATCTTGATCATTGAAGTCCTAACATTAGTTTTTGTGCATATAACTTTTAACACATTAAAAACTTTCTTACAGTATTGCAGAAAACATTTTATTTCATAAGACATAAGCATGTTTCAGTTTGGCAAGATTGCACTAAATATTGAATGAAACAGCTTTCTCTAATAGAGAGACAAGCTTTTGAGCAGATTTGGGCTAGATTTCACTTCATTTGAACAGAAGCACTATTTCAACATTACTGGACTCAGAAAGCTGTAAACTGACAATCTTGATCATTGAAGTCCTAACATTAGTTTTTGTGCATATAACTTCAAACACATTAAAAACTGTCTTACAGCACTGCAGATAACATTGTATTTCAAAAGGCATAAACATCTTTCAGTTTGGCAAGATTTGCACTGAATACTGAATGAAACAGCTTTCTCTATTAGAGAGACAAGCATTTGAGCAGATTTGGGCTAGATTTCACTTCATTTGAACAGAAGCACTATTTCAACATTACTGGACTCAGAAAGCTGTAAACTGACAATCTTGATCATTGAAGTCCTAACATTAGTTTTTGTGCATATAACTTCTAACACATTAAAAATTGTCTTCCAGCATTGCAGAAAACATTGTATTTCATATGGCATAAGCATCTACCAGTTTGGCAAGATTTGCACTGAATACTGAATGAAACAGTTTTCTCTATTAGAGAGACAAGCATTTGAGCAGATTTGGGCTAGATTTCACTTCATTTGAACAGAATCACTATTTCAACATTACTGGACTCAGAAAGCTGTAAACTGACAATCTTGATCATTGAAGTCCTAACATTAGTTTTTGTGTATATAACTTCTAACACATTAAAAACTGTCTTACAGCATTGCAGAAAACATTTTTTATCATAAGACATAAGCATGTTTCAGTTTGGCAAGATTTGCACTGAATACTGAATGAAACAGCTTTCTCTAATAGAGAGAAAAGCTTTTGAGCAGATTTGGGCTTGATTTCACTTCATTTGAACAGAAGCACTATCAGGGGCGTCGCTAGGCCCTTTTTAGGGGGGCTTCAGCCCCCCTAAACTTATGCCCAGCCCCCCTAAAAAAATATTTGATTAATTAATTAGTGATCGCTTCAGTCCCCTTTAAAAACTCATTTGAAACGGTGGCAAGCTGCATCAAGTTCCGGCTCCTCCCCTGATCTGAGTCTGCACGGATTCAGCGCGTTTTTCAATCCACAGGGGCGCCGAGCAGAGCGAACATCAGAGAGTACAAGGTGTGTGTGTGCGTGTGTGTGTGTGTGTGTGTGCGTGTGTGTGTGTTCTCGCATCCAATACCAATACGTCTTCGCTGCGTTCACCTTCAGCCTTTATCACGGTGTGACAGTTGTTTTTTCTTCCAACAAAAATGAAGCGATTAACACCCATGAAAACATACTTTAGAAAACGATCATGATTTATTTTAATTTACTTTTCAAAATTCAAAACATATTATTGTGTATTTCGGCATTACATTATGCAGCCATTCACAGAAATGATAAAGACACACATCATTGTCTGAAAGCACTAAATGTCACAGAGAGAGAAACATCATGTGGAGTTATTTTATTTTGCATTATTAAATATGATTTTGTATTAAGTAATAATGAATCATTAGTGTATCATGATACATATATTAGAGTAAGAGTAAAGGGATCTGTGATTTTTTTTTTTTTAAGTAATTGATTTATAGAAGTGGCAAATTGATAATGGTGTTATTTTTAATAAATAGAAATAAATATAGAACAGATTAAACATATTGCCAATAGACAATTACATTAATACATGTTTTGTCTATATTCTTAATGAATATTAGCTGGTTAGTTAAATGATTTGAAATGAAATAAATTTCCAGGGGCTGACTTGATGTATAACCAACCGTATTGTTGATTATAAAGGCTAAAAAGCTAAAAATTAATAATAATAATAATAATAATAATAAAATATAATAATTTATTTTTCATTGTAGATGGATATACAACTTTTTTTTGTCGTGCGGGAGTAGGTCTGCAAATGAGCAACAGTCAGGTGAGAATAGAACAGACAGCCTCACACACACACACACAATACCACTGTGTTCCCAAGATTCATTGCAGTCATTGAACCCTTATGTTGTTTTAATTTTCTGCCAATTTCCACGTACATTTCATAAGAAAAAGCTGTGGTATCATCAAAGGATAAACATGAATGTCCTAATACTGAATCAGGAAGTCTTTATTGTAAAAATCTACATTCCCAATTCAAAATTTTCCAGTGACTGGTCACATCTAAAAAACTGTATTAGTTTTTTTTTTTACAGTGTTGTATATGGCTCAGTCAGTACTCCTACTCCCATATATGAAATACAGGGAATACAATGGAATAGTGGATTGCAATAAGGTTAGTAGTATACAACCCTACCCTAATAGTCAAATAGAATTTTTTAATCATACCCTTATTGGGGGCTGAGCCCCCCTAAAATGAAAATCTTAGAATCGCCCCTGAGCACTATTTCAACATTACTGGACTCAGAAAGCTGTAAACTGACAATCTTGATCATTGAAGTCCTAACATTAGTTTTTGTGTATTTAACTTCTAACACATTAAAAACTGTCTTACAGCATTGCAGAAAACATTGTATTTCATAAGGAATAAGCATCTATCAGTTTGGCAAGATTTGCACTGAATACTGAATGAAACAGCTTTCTCTAATAGAGAGAAAAGCTTTTGAGCAGATTTGGGCGAGATTTCACTTCATTTGAACAGAAGCACTATTTCAACATTACTGGACTCAGAAAGCTGTAAACTGACAATCTTGATCATTGAAGTCCTAACATTAGTTTTTGTGCATATAACTTCTAACACATTAAAAACTGTCTTACAGCATTGCAGAAAACATTGTACTTCATAAGGCATAAGCATCTATCAGTTTGGCAAGATTTGCACTGAATACTGAATGAAACAGCTTTCTCTAATAGAGAGACAAGCTTTTGAGCAGATTTGGGCTAGATTTCAGTTCACTTGAACAGAAGCACTATTTCAACATTACTGGACTCAGAAAGCTGTAAACTGACAATCTTGATAATTGAAGTCCTAACATAAGTTTTTGTGCAAATAACTTCTAACACATTAAAAACTGTCTTACAGCATTGCAGAAAACATTGTATTTCATAAGGAATAAGCATCTATCAGTTTGGCAAGATTTGCACTGACTACTGAATGAAACAGCTTTCTCTAATAGAGAGAAAAGCTTTTGAGCAGATTTGGGCTTGATTTCACTTCATTTGAACAGAAGAACTATTTCAACATTACTGGACTCAGAAAGCTGTAAACTGACAATCTTGATCATTGAAGTCCTAAAATTAGTTTTTGTGCATATAACACATTAAAAACTGTCTTACAGCATTGCAGAAAACATTTTATTTCATAAGACATAAGCATGTTTCAGTTTGGCAACATTTGCACTGAATACTGAATGAAACAGCTTTCTCTAATAGAGAGACAAGCTTTTGAGCAGATTTTGGCTAGATTTCACTTCATTTGAACAGAAGCACTATTTCAACATTACTGGCCTCAGAAAGCTGTAAACTGACAATCTTGATCATTGAAGTCCTAACATAAGTTTTTGTGCATATAACTTCTAACACATTAAAAACTGTCTTACAGCACTGCAGAAAACATTGTATTTCATAAGGCATAAGCATCTTTCAGTTTGGCAAGATTTGCACTGAATACTGAATGAAACAGCTTTCTCTAATAGAGAGAAAAGCTTTTGAGCAGATTTGGGCTTGATTTCACTTCATTTGAACAGAAGCACTATTTCAACATTACTGGACTCAGAAAGCTGTAAACTGACAATCTTGATCATTGAAGTCCTAACAATAGTTTTTGTGCATATAACTTCTAACACATTAAAAACTGTCTTACAGCATTGCAGAAAACATTTTATTTCATAAGACATAAGCATGTTTCAGTTTGGCAAGATTTGCACTGAATATTGAATGAAACAGCTTTCTCTAATAGAGAGACAAGCTTTTGAGCAGATTTGGGCTTGATTTCACTTCATTTGAACAGAAGCACTATTTCAACATTACTGGACTCAGAAAGCTGTAAACTGACAATCTTGATCATTGAAGTCCTAACATTAGTTTTTGTGCATATAACTTCTAACACATTAAAAACTGTCTTACAGCATTGCAGAAAACATTTTATTTCATAAGACATAAGCATGTTTCAGTTTGGCAACATTTGCACTGAATACTGAATGAAACAGCTTTCTCTAATAGAGAGACAAGCTTTTGAGCAGATTTGGGCTTGATTTCACTTCATTTGAACAGAAGCACTATTTCAACATTACTGGACTGAGAAAGCTGTAAACTGACAATCTTGATCATTGAAGTCCTAACATTAATTTTTGTGCATATAACTTCTAACACATTAAAAACTTTCTTACAGCATTGCAGAAAACATTGTACTTCATAAGGCATAAGCATCTATCAGTTTGGCAAGATTTGCACTGAATACTGAATGAAACAGCTTTCTCTATTAGACAGACAAGCTTTTGAGCAGATTTGGGCTTGATTTCACTTCATTTGAACAGAAGCACTATTTCAACATTACTGGACTCAGAAAGCTGTAAACTGATAATCTTGATCATTGAAGTCCTAACATTATTTTTTGTGCATATAACTTCTAACACATTAAAAACTTTCTTACAGCATTGCAGAAAACATTGTACTTCATAAGGCATAAGCATGTTTCAGTTTGGCAAGATTTGCACTGAATACTGAATGAAACAGCTTTCTCTAATAGAGAGACAAGCTTTTGAGCAGATTTGGGCTAGATTTCACTTCATTTGAACAGAAGCACTATTTCAACATTACTGGACTCAGAAAGCTGTAAACTGACAATCTTGATCATTGAAGTCCTAACATTAGTTTTTGTGCATATAACTTCTAACACATTAAAAACTGTCTTACAGCATTGCAAAAAACATTGTATTTCATAAGGAATAAGCATCTATCAGTTTGGCAAGATTTGCACTGAATACTGAATGAAACAACTTCCTCTAATAGAGAGACAAGCTTTTGAGCAGATTTGGGCTAGATTTCACTTCATTTGAACAGAAGCACTATTTCAACATTACTGGACTCAGAAAGCTGTAAACTGACAATCTTGATCATTGAAGTCCTAACATTAGTTTTTGTGCATATAACTACTAACACATTAAAAACTGTGTTACAGCATTGCAGAAAACATTGTATTTCATAAGGAATAAGCATCTATCAGTTTGGCAGGATTGCACTGAATACTGAATGAAACAGCTTTCTCTAATGGAGAGAAAAGCTTTTGAGCAGATTTGGGCTAGATTTCACTTAATTTGAACAGAAGCACGATTTCAACATTACTGGACTCAGAAAGCTGTAAACTGACAATCTTGATCATTGAAGTCCTAACATAAGTTTTTGTGCATATAACTTCTAACACATTAAAAACTGTCTTACAGCATTGCAGAAAACATTTTATTTCATAAGACATAAGCATGTTTCAGTTTGGCAAGATTTGCACTAAATATTGAATGAAACAGCTTTCTCTCATAGAGAGACAAGCTTTTGAGCAGATTTGGGCTTGATTTCACTTCATTTGAACAGAAGCACTATTTCAACATTACTGGACTCAGAAAGCTGTAAACTGACAATCTTGATCATTGAAGTCCTAACATTAGTTTTTGTGCATATAACTTCTAACACATTAAAAACTGTCTTACAGCATTGCAGAAAACATTTTATTTCATAAGACATAAGCATGTTTCAGTGTGGCAAGATTTGCACTGAATATTGAATGAAACAGCTTTCTCTAATAGAGAGAAAAGCTTTTGAGCAGATTTGGACTTGATTTCACTTCATTTGAACAGAAGCACTATTTCAACATTACTGGACTCAGAAAGCTGTAAACTGACAATCTTGATCATTGAAGTCCTAACATTAGTTTTTGTTCATATAACTTCTAACACATTAAAAACTGTCTTACAGCATTGCAGAAAACATTTTATTTCATAAGACATGAGCATGTTTCAGTTTGGCAAGATTTGCACTAAATATTGAATGAAACAGCTTTCTCTAATAGAGAGACAAGCTTTTGAGCAGATTTGGGCTAGATTTCACTTCATTTGAACAGAAGCACTATTTCAACATTACTGGACTCAGAAAGCTGTAAACTGACAATCTTGATCATTGAAGTCCTAACATTAGTTTTTGTGCATATAACTTCTAACACATTAAAAACTGTCTTACAGCATTGCAGAAAACATTGTACTTCATAAGGCATAAGCATGTTTCAGTTTGGCAAGATTTGCACTGAATATTGAATGAAACAGCTTTCTCTAATAGAGAGACAAGCTTTTGAGCAGATTTGGGCTAGATTTCACTTCATTTGAAGACATAAGCATGTTTCAGTTTGGCAAGATTTGCACTAAATATTGAATGAAACAGCTTTCTCTAATAGAGAGACAAGCTTTTGAGCAGATTTGGGCTTGATTTCACTTCATTTGAACAGAAGCACTATTTCAACATTACTGGACTCAGAAAGCTGTAAACTGACAATCTTGATCATTGAAGTCCTAACATAAGTTTTTGTGCATATAACTTCTAACACATTAAAAACTGTCCTACAGCATTGCAGAAAACATTGTACTTCATAAGGCATAAGCATCTATCAGTTTAGCAAAATTTGCACTGAACGCTGATTGAAACAGCTTTCTCTAATAGAGAGACAAGCTTTTGAGCAGATTTGGGCTAGATTTCACTTCATTTGAACAGAAGCACTATTTCAACATTACTGGACTCAGAAAGCTGTAAACTGACAATCTTGATCATTGAAGTCCTAACATAAGTTTTTGTGCATATAACTTCTAACACATTAAAAACTGTCTTACAGCATTGCAGAAAACATTGTACTTCATAAGGCATAAGCATCTATCAGTTTAGCAAGATTTGCACTGAATGCTGATGGAAACAGCTTTCTCTAATAGAGAGACAAGCTTTTGAGCAGATTTGGGCTAGATTTCACTTCATTTGAACAGAAGCACTATTTCAACATTACTGGACTCAGAAAGCTGTAAACTGACAATCTTGATCATTGAAGTCCTAACATTAGTTTTTGTGCATATAACTTCAAACACATTAAAAACTGTCTTACAGCACTGCAGATAACATTGTATTTCAAAAGGCATAAACATCTTTCAGTTTGGCAAGATTTGCACTGAATACTGAATGAAACAGCTTTCTCTATTAGAGAGACAAGCATTTGAGCAGATTTGGGCTAGATTTCACTTCATTTGAACAGAAGCACTATTTCAACATTACTGGACTCAGAAAGCTGTAAACTGACAATCTTGATCATTGAAGTCCTAACATTAGTTTTTGTGCATATAACTTCTAACACATTAAAAATTGTCTTCCAGCATTGCAGAAAACATTGTATTTCATATGGCATAAGCATCTACCAGTTTGGCAAGATTTGCACTGAATACTGAATGAAACAGTTTTCTCTATTAGAGAGACAAGCATTTGAGCAGATTTGGGCTAGATTTCACTTCATTTGAACAGAAGCACTATTTCAACATTACTGGACTCAGAAAGCTGTAAACTGACAATCTTGATCATTGAAGTCCTAACATTAGTTTTTGTGTATATAACTTCTAACACATTAAAAACTGTCTTACAGCATTGCAGAAAACATTTTTTATCATAAGACATAAGCATGTTTCAGTTTGGCAAGATTTGCACTGAATACTGAATGAAACAGTTTTCTCTATTAGAGAGACAAGCATTTGAGCAGATTTGTGCTAGATTTCACTTCATTTGAACAGAAGCACTATTTCAACATTACTGGACTCAGAAAGCTGTAAACTGACAATCTTGATCATTGAAGTCCTAACATTAGTTTTTGTGTATATAACTTCTAACACATTAAAAACTGTCTTACAGCATTGCAGAAAACATTTTTTATCATAAGACATAAGCATGTTTCAGTTTGGCAAGATTTGCACTGAATACTGAATGAAACAGCTTTCTCTAATAGAGAGAAAAGCTTTTGAGCAGATTTGGGCTTGGTTTCACTTCATTTGAACAGAAGCACTATCAGGGGCGTCGCTAGGCCCTTTTTAGGGGGGCTTCAGCCCCCCTAAACTTATGCCCAGCCCCCCTAAAAAAATATTTGATTAATTAATTAGTGATCGCTTCAGTCCCCTTTAAAAACTCAACTCAAGCTGCATCAAGTTCCGGCTCCTCCCCTGATCTGAGTCTGCACGGATTCAGCGCGTTTTTCAATCCACAGGGGCGCCGAGCAGAGCGAACATCAGAGAGTACAAGGTGTGTGTGTGCGTGTGTGTGTGTGTGTGTGTGCGTGTGTGTGTGTTCTCGCATCCAATACCAATACGTCTTCGCTGCGTTCACCTTCAGCCTTTATCACGGTGTGACAGTTGTTTTTTCTTCCAACAAAAATGAAGCGATTAACACCCATGAAAACATACTTTAGAAAACGATCATGATTTATTTTAATTTACTTTTCAAAATTCAAAACATATTATTGTGTATTTCGGCATTACATTATGCAGCCATTCACAGAAATGATAAAGACACACATCATTGTCTGAAAGCACTAAATGTCACAGAGAGAGAAACATCATGTGGAGTTATTTTATTTTGCATTATTAAATATGATTTTGTATTAAGTAATAATGAATCATTAGTGTATCATGATACATATATTAGAGTAAGAGTAAAGGGATCTGTGATTTTTTTTTTTTTAAGTAATTGATTTATAGAAGTGGCAAATTGATAATGGTGTTATTTTTAATAAATAGAAATAAATATAGAACAGATTAAACATATTGCCAATAGACAATTACATTAATACATGTTTTGTCTATATTCTTAATGAATATTAGCTGGTTAGTTAAATGATTTGAAATGAAATAAATTTCCAGGGGCTGACTTGATGTATAACCAACCGTATTGTTGATTATAAAGGCTAAAAAGCTAAAAATTAATAATAATAATAATAATAATAATAAAATATAATAATTTATTTTTCATTGTAGATGGATATACAACTTTTTTTTGTCGTGCGGGAGTAGGTCTGCAAATGAGCAACAGTCAGGTGAGAATAGAACAGACAGCCTCACACACACACACACAATACCACTGTGTTCCCAAGATTCATTGCAGTCATTGAACCCTTATGTTGTTTTAATTTTCTGCCAATTTCCACGTACATTTCATAAGAAAAAGCTGTGGTATCATCAAAGGATAAACATGAATGTCCTAATACTGAATCAGGAAGTCTTTATTGTAAAAATCTACATTCCCAATTCAAAATTTTCCAGTGACTGGTCACATCTAAAAAACTGTATTAGTTTTTTTTTTTACAGTGTTGTATATGGCTCAGTCAGTACTCCTACTCCCATATATGAAATACAGGGAATACAATGGAATAGTGGATTGCAATAAGGTTAGTAGTATACAACCCTACCCTAATAGTCAAATAGAATTTTTTAATCATACCCTTATTGGGGGCTGAGCCCCCCTAAAATGAAAATCTTAGAATCGCCCCTGAGCACTATTTCAACATTACTGGACTCAGAAAGCTGTAAACTGACAATCTTGATCATTGAAGTCCTAACATTAGTTTTTGTGTATTTAACTTCTAACACATTAAAAACTGTCTTACAGCATTGCAGAAAACATTGTATTTCATAAGGAATAAGCATCTATCAGTTTGGCAAGATTTGCACTGAATACTGAATGAAACAGCTTTCTCTAATAGAGAGAAAAGCTTTTGAGCAGATTTGGGCGAGATTTCACTTCATTTGAACAGAAGCACTATTTCAACATTACTGGACTCAGAAAGCTGTAAACTGACAATCTTGATCATTGAAGTCCTAACATTAGTTTTTGTGCATATAACTTCTAACACATTAAAAACTGTCTTACAGCATTGCAGAAAACATTGTACTTCATAAGGCATAAGCATCAATCAGTTTGGCAAGATTTGCACTGAATACTGAATGAAACAGCTTTCTCTAATAGAGAGACAAGCTTTTGAGCAGATTTGGGCTAGATTTCAGTTCACTTGAACAGAAGCACTATTTCAACATTACTGGACTCAGAAAGCTGTAAACTGACAATCTTGATAATTGAAGTCCTAACATAAGTTTTTGTGCAAATAACTTCTAACACATTAAAAACTGTCTTACAGCATTGCAGAAAACATTGTATTTCATAAGGAATAAGCATCTATCAGTTTGGCAAGATTTGCACTGACTACTGAATGAAACAGCTTTCTCTAATAGAGAGAAAAGCTTTTGAGCAGATTTGGGCTTGATTTCACTTCATTTGAACAGAAGAACTATTTCAACATTACTGGACTCAGAAAGCTGTAAACTGACAATCTTGATCATTGAAGTCCTAACATTAGTTTTTGTGCATATAACTTCTAACACATTAAAAACTGTCTTACAGCATTGCAGAAAACATTGTATTTCATAAGGCATAAGCATCTATCAGTTTGGCAAGATTTGCACTTAATACTGAATGAAACAGCTTTCTCTAATAGAGAGAAAAGCTTTTGAGCAGATTTGGGCTTGATTTCACTTCATTTGAACAGAAGAACTATTTCAACATTACTGGACTCAGAAAGCTGTAAACTGACAATCTTGATCATTGAAGTCCTAACATAAGTTTTTGTGCATATAACTTCTAACACATTAAAAACTGTCTTACAGCATTGCAGAAAACATTGTATTTCATAAGGCATAAGCATCTATCAGTTTGGCAAGATTTGCACTTAATACTGAATGAAACAGCTTACTCTGATAGAGAGAAAAGCTTTTGAGCAGATTTGGGCTTGGTTTCACTTCATTTGAACAGAATCACTATTTCAACATTACTGGACTCAGAAAGCTGTAAACTGACAATCTTGATCATTGAAGTCCTAACATTAGTTTTTGTGCATATAACTTCTAACACATTAAAAACTGTCTTACAGCATTGCAGAAAACATTGTATTTCATAAGGCATAAGCATCTATCAGTTTGGCAAGATTTGCACTTAATACTGAATGAAACAGCTTACTCTGATAGAGAGAAAAGCTTTTGAGCAGATTTGGGCTTGGTTTCACTTCATTTGAACAGAATCACTATTTCAACATTACTGGACTCAGAAAGCTGTAAACTGACAATCTTGATCATTGAAGTCCTAACATTAGTTTTTGTGCATATAACTTCTAACACATTAAAAACTGTCTTACAGCATTGCAGAAAACATTGTATTTCATAAGGCATAAGCATCTGTCAGTCTGGCAAGATTTGCACTTAATACTGAATGAAACAGCTTACTCTGATAGAGAGAAAAGCTTTTGAGCAGATTTGGGCTTGGTTTCACTTCATTTGAACAGAATCACTATTTCAACATTACTGGACTCAGAAAGCTGTAAACTGACAATCTTGATCATTGAAGTCCTAACATTAGTTTTTGTGCATATAACTTCTAACACATTAAAAACTGTCTTACAGCATTGCAGAAAACATTGTATTTCATAAGGCATAAGCATCTATCAGTTTGGCAAGATTTGCACTGAATACTGAATGAAACAGCTTTCTCTAATAGAGAGAAAAGCTTTTGAGCAGATTTGGGCTTGGTTTCACTTCATTTGAACAGAATCACTATTTCAACATTACAGGACTCAGAAAGCTGTAAACTGACAATCTTGATCATTGAAGTCCTAACATAAGTTTTTGTGCATATAACTTCTAACACATTAAAAACTGTCTTACAGCATTGCAGAAAACATTGTATTTCATAAGGCATAAGCATCTATCAGTTTGGCAAGATTTGCACTTAATACTGAATGAAACAGCTTACTCTGATAGAGAGAAAAGCTTTTGAGCAGATTTGGGCTTGATTTCACTTCATTTGAACAGAATCACTATTTCAACATTACAGGACTCAGAAAGCTGTAAACTGACAATCTTGATCATTGAAGTCCTAACATTAGTTTTTGTGCATATAACTTCTAACACATTAAAAACTGTCTTACAGCATTGCAGAAAACATTGTATTTCATAAGGCATAAGCATCTATCAGTTTGGCAAGATTTGCACTTAATACTGAATGAAACAGCTTACTCTGATAGAGAGAAAAGCTTTTGAGCAGATTTGGGCTTGGTTTCACTTCATTTGAACAGAATCACTATTTCAACATTACTGGACTCAGAAAGCTGTAAACTGACAATCTTGATCATTGAAGTCCTAACATAAGTTTTTGTGCATATAACTTCTAACACATTAAAAACTGTCTTACAGCATTGCAGAAAACATTGTATTTCATAAGGCATAAGCATCTATCAGTTTGTCAAGATTTGCACTTAATACTGAATGAAACAGCTTACTCTGATAGAGAGAAAAGCTTTTGAGCAGATTTGGGCTTGGTTTCACTTCATTTGAACAGAATCACTATTTCAACATTACTGGACTCAGAAAGCTGTAAACTGACAATCTTGATCATTGAAGTCCTAACATTAGTTTTTGTGCATATAACTTCTAACACATTAAAAACTGTCTTACAGCATTGCAGAAAACATTGTATTTCATAAGGCATAAGCATCTATCAGTTTGGCAAGATTTGCACTTAATACTGAATGAAACAGCTTACTCTGATAGAGAGAAAAGCTTTTGAGCAGATTTGGGCTTGATTTCACTTCATTTGAACAGCATCACTATTTCAACATTACAGGACTCAGAAAGCTGTAAACTGACAATCTTGATCATTGAAGTCCTAACATTAGTTTTTGTGCATATAACTTCTAACACATTAAAAACTGTCTTACAGCATTGCAGAAAACATTGTATTTCATAAGGCATAAGCATCTATCAGTTTGGCAAGATTTGCACTTAATACTGAATGAAACAGCTTACTCTGATAGAGAGAAAAGCTTTTGAGCAGATTTGGGCTTGATTTCACTTCATTTGAACAGAATCACTATTTCAACATTACAGGACTCAGAAAGCTGTAAACTGACAATCTTGATCATTGAAGTCCTAACATTAGTTTTTGTGCATATAACTTCTAACACATTAAAAACTGTCTTACAGCATTGCAGAAAACATTGTATTTCATAAGGCATAAGCATCTATCAGTTTGGCAAGATTTGCACTTAATACTGAATGAAACAGCTTACTCTGATAGAGAGAAAAGCTTTTGAGCAGATTTGGGCTTGGTTTCACTTCATTTGAACAGAATCACTATTTCAACATTACAGGACTCAGAAAGCTGTAAACTGACAATCTTGATCATTGAAGTCCTAACATTAGTTTTTGTGCATATAACTTCTAACACATTAAAAACTGTCTTACAGCATTGCAGAAAACATTGTATTTCATAAGGCATAAGCATCTATCAGTTTGGCAAGATTTGCACTTAATACTGAATGAAACAGCTTACTCTGATAGAGAGAAAAGCTTTTGAGCAGATTTGGGCTTGATTTCACTTCATTTGAACAGAATCACTATTTCAACATTACTGGACTCAGAAAGCTGTAAACTGACAATCTTGATCATTGAAGTCCTAACATTAGTTTTTGTGCATATAACTTCTAACACATTAAAAACTGTCTTACAGCATTGCAGAAAACATTGTATTTCATAAGGCATAAGCATCTATCAGTTTGGCAAGATTTGCACTTAATACTGAATGAAACAGCTTACTCTGATAGAGAGAAAAGCTTTTGAGCAGATTTGGGCTTGATTTCACTTCATTTGAACAGCAGCACTATTTCAACATTACTGGACTCAGAAAGCTGTAAACTGACAATCTTGATCATTGAAGTCCTAACATAAGTTTTTGTGCATATAACTTCTAACACATTAAAAACTGTCTTACAGCATTGCAGAAAACATTGTATTTCATAAGGCATAAGCATCTATCAGTTTGGCAAGATTTGCACTTAATACTGAATGAAACAGCTTACTCTGATAGAGAGAAAAGCTTTTGAGCAGATTTGGGCTTGGTTTCACTTCATTTGAACAGAATCACTATTTCAACATTACTGGACTCAGAAAGCTGTAAACTGACAATCTTGATCATTGAAGTCCTAACATTAGTTTTTGTGCATATAACTTCTAACACATTAAAAACTGTCTTACAGCATTGCAGAAAACATTGTATTTCATAAGGCATAAGCATCTATCAGTTTGGCAAGATTTGCACTTAATACTGAATGAAACAGCTTACTCTGATAGAGAGAAAAGCTTTTGAGCAGATTTGGGCTTGGTTTCACTTCATTTGAACAGAATCACTATTTCAACATTACTGGACTCAGAAAGCTGTAAACTGACAATCTTGATCATTGAAGTCCTAACATTAGTTTTTGTGCATATAACTTCTAACACATTAAAAACTGTCTTACAGCATTGCAGAAAACATTGTATTTCATAAGGCATAAGCATCTATCAGTTTGGCAAGATTTGCACTTAATACTGAATGAAACAGCTTACTCTGATAGAGAGAAAAGCTTTTGAGCAGATTTGGGCTTGATTTCACTTCATTTGAACAGAATCACTATTTCAACATTACAGGACTCAGAAAGCTGTAAACTGACAATCTTGATCATTGAAGTCCTAACATTAGTTTTTGTGCATATAACTTCTAACACATTAAAAACTGTCTTACAGCATTGCAGAAAACATTGTATTTCATAAGGCATAAGCATCTATCAGTTTGGCAAGATTTGCACTTAATACTGAATGAAACAGCTTACTCTGATAGAGAGAAAAGCTTTTGAGCAGATTTGGGCTTGGTTTCACTTCATTTGAACAGAATCACTATTTCAACATTACTGGACTCAGAAAGCTGTAAACTGACAATCTTGATCATTGAAGTCCTAACATAAGTTTTTGTGCATATAACTTCTAACACATTAAAAACTGTCTTACAGCATTGCAGAAAACATTGTATTTCATAAGGCATAAGCATCTATCAGTTTGGCAAGATTTGCACTTAATACTGAATGAAACAGCTTACTCTGATAGAGAGAAAAGCTTTTGAGCAGATTTGGGCTTGATTTCACTTCATTTGAACAGAATCACTATTTCAACATTACTGGACTCAGAAAGCTGTAAACTGACAATCTTGATCATTGAAGTCCTAACATTAGTTTTTGTGCATATAACTTCTAACACATTAAAAACTGTCTTACAGCATTGCAGAAAACATTGTATTTCATAAGGCATAAGCATCTATCAGTTTGGCAAGATTTGCACTTAATACTGAATGAAACAGCTTACTCTGATAGAGAGAAAAGCTTTTGAGCAGATTTGGGCTTGATTTCACTTCATTTGAACAGCAGCACTATTTCAACATTACTGGACTCAGAAAGCTGTAAACTGACAATCTTGATCATTGAAGTCCTAACATAAGTTTTTGTGCATATAACTTCTAACACATTAAAAACTGTCTTACAGCATTGCAGAAAACATTGTATTTCATAAGGCATAAGCATCTATCAGTTTGGCAAGATTTGCACTTAATACTGAATGAAACAGCTTACTCTGATAGAGAGAAAAGCTTTTGAGCAGATTTGGGCTTGATTTCACTTCATTTGAACAGAATCACTATTTCAACATTACTGGACTCAGAAAGCTGTAAACTGACAATCTTGATCATTGAAGTCCTAACATTAGTTTTTGTGCATATAACTTCTAACACATTAAAAACTGTCTTACAGCATTGCAGAAAACATTGTATTTCATAAGGCATAAGCATCTATCAGTTTGGCAAGATTTGCACTTAATACTGAATGAAACAGCTTACTCTGATAGAGAGAAAAGCTTTTGAGCAGATTTGGGCTTGATTTCACTTCATTTGAACAGCATCACTATTTCAACATTACTGGACTCAGAAAGCTGTAAACTGACAATCTTGATCATTGAAGTCCTAACATAAGTTTTTGTGCATATAACTTCTAACACATTAAAAACTGTCTTACAGCATTGCAGAAAACATTGTATTTCATAAGGCATAAGCATCTATCAGTTTGGCAAGATTTGCACTTAATACTGAATGAAACAGCTTACTCTGATAGAGAGAAAAGCTTTTGAGCAGATTTGGGCTTGGTTTCACTTCATTTGAACAGAATCACTATTTCAACATTACTGGACTCAGAAAGCTGTAAACTGACAATCTTGATCATTGAAGTCCTAACATTAGTTTTTGTGCATATAACTTCTAACACATTAAAAACTGTCTTACAGCATTGCAGAAAACATTGTATTTCATAAGGCATAAGCATCTATCAGTTTGGCAAGATTTGCACTTAATACTGAATGAAACAGCTTACTCTGATAGAGAGAAAAGCTTTTGAGCAGATTTGGGCTTGGTTTCACTTCATTTGAACAGAATCACTATTTCAACATTACTGGACTCAGAAAGCTGTAAACTGACAATCTTGATCATTGAAGTCCTAACATTAGTTTTTGTGCATATAACTTCTAACACATTAAAAACTGTCTTACAGCATTGCAGAAAACATTGTATTTCATAAGGCATAAGCATCTATCAGTTTGGCAAGATTTGCACTTAATACTGAATGAAACAGCTTACTCTGATAGAGAGAAAAGCTTTTGAGCAGATTTGGGCTTGATTTCACTTCATTTGAACAGAATCACTATTTCAACATTACTGGACTCAGAAAGCTGTAAACTGACAATCTTGATCATTGAAGTCCTAACATTAGTTTTTGTGCATATAACTTCTAACACATTAAAAACTGTCTTACAGCATTGCAGAAAACATTGTATTTCATAAGGCATAAGCATCTATCAGTTTGGCAAGATTTGCACTGAATACTGAATGAAACAGCTTACTCTGATAGAGAGAAAAGCTTTTGAGCAGATTTGGGCTTGATTTCACTTCATTTGAACAGAATCACTATTTCAACATTACTGGACTCAGAAAGCTGTAAACTGACAATCTTGATCATTGAAGTCCTAACATAAGTTTTTGTGCATATAACTTCTAACACATTAAAAACTGTCTTACAGCATTGCAGAAAACATTGTATTTCATAAGGCATAAGCATCTATCAGTTTGGCAAGATTTGCACTTAATACTGAATGAAACAGCTTACTCTGATAGAGAGAAAAGCTTTTGAGCAGATTTGGGCTTGATTTCACTTCATTTGAACAGAATCACTATTTCAACATTACTGGACTCAGAAAGCTGTAAACTGACAATCTTGATCATTGAAGTCCTAACATTAGTTTTTGTGCATATAACTTCTAACACATTAAAAACTGTCTTACAGCATTGCAGAAAACATTGTATTTCATAAGGCATAAGCATCTATCAGTTTGGCAAGATTTGCACTTAATACTGAATGAAACAGCTTACTCTGATAGAGAGAAAAGCTTTTGAGCAGATTTGGGCTTGGTTTCACTTCATTTGAACAGAATCACTATTTCAACATTACTGGACTCAGAAAGCTGTAAACTGACAATCTTGATCATTGAAGTCCTAACATTAGTTTTTGTGCATATAACTTCTAACACATTAAAAACTGTCTTACAGCATTGCAGAAAACATTGTATTTCATAAGGCATAAGCATCTATCAGTTTGGCAAGATTTGCACTTAATACTGAATGAAACAGCTTACTCTGATAGAGAGAAAAGCTTTTGAGCAGATTTGGGCTTGATTTCACTTCATTTGAACAGCAGCACTATTTCAACATTACTGGACTCAGAAAGCTGTAAACTGACAATCTTGATCATTGAAGTCCTAACATAAGTTTTTGTGCATATAACTTCTAACACATTAAAAACTGTCTTACAGCATTGCAGAAAACATTGTATTTCATAAGGCATAAGCATCTATCAGTTTGGCAAGATTTGCACTTAATACTGAATGAAACAGCTTACTCTGATAGAGAGAAAAGCTTTTGAGCAGATTTGGGCTTGGTTTCACTTCATTTGAACAGAATCACTATTTCAACATTACTGGACTCAGAAAGCTGTAAACTGACAATCTTGATCATTGAAGTCCTAACATTAGTTTTTGTGCATATAACTTCTAACACATTAAAAACTGTCTTACAGCATTGCAGAAAACATTGTATTTCATAAGGCATAAGCATCTATCAGTTTGGCAAGATTTGCACTTAATACTGAATGAAACAGCTTACTCTGATAGAGAGAAAAGCTTTTGAGCAGATTTGGGCTTGATTTCACTTCATTTGAACAGAATCACTATTTCAACATTACTGGACTCAGAAAGCTGTAAACTGACAATCTTGATCATTGAAGTCCTAACATTAGTTTTTGTGCATATAACTTCTAACACATTAAAAACTGTCTTACAGCATTGCAGAAAACATTGTATTTCATAAGGCATAAGCATCTATCAGTTTGGCAAGATTTGCACTTAATACTGAATGAAACAGCTTACTCTGATAGAGAGAAAAGCTTTTGAGCAGATTTGGGCTTGATTTCACTTCATTTGAACAGCAGCACTATTTCAACATTACTGGACTCAGAAAGCTGTAAACTGACAATCTTGATCATTGAAGTCCTAACATTAGTTTTTGTGCATATAACTTCTAACACATTAAAAACTGTCTTACAGCATTGCAGAAAACATTGTATTTCATAAGGCATAAGCATCTATCAGTTTGGCAAGATTTGCACTTAATACTGAATGAAACAGCTTACTCTGATAGAGAGAAAAGCTTTTGAGCAGATTTGGGCTTGATTTCACTTCATTTGAACAGAATCACTATTTCAACATTACTGGACTCAGAAAGCTGTAAACTGACAATCTTGATCATTGAAGTCCTAACATAAGTTTTTGTGCATATAACTTCTAACACATTAAAAACTGTCTTACAGCATTGCAGAAAACATTGTATTTCATAAGGCATAAGCATCTATCAGTTTGGCAAGATTTGCACTTAATACTGAATGAAACAGCTTACTCTGATAGAGAGAAAAGCTTTTGAGCAGATTTGGGCTTGATTTCACTTCATTTGAACAGAATCACTATTTCAACATTACTGGACTCAGAAAGCTGTAAACTGACAATCTTGATCATTGAAGTCCTAACATTAGTTTTTGTGCATATAACTTCTAACACATTAAAAACTGTCTTACAGCATTGCAGAAAACATTGTATTTCATAAGGCATAAGCATCTATCAGTTTGGCAAGATTTGCACTTAATACTGAATGAAACAGCTTTACTCTGATAGAGAGAAAAGCTTTTGAGCAGATTTGGGCTTGATTTCACTTCATTTGAACAGAATCACTATTTCAACATTACTGGACTCAGAAAGCTGTAAACTGACAATCTTGATCATTGAAGTCCTAACATTAGTTTTTGTGCATATAACTTCTAACACATTAAAAACTGTCTTACAGCATTGCAGAAAACATTGTATTTCATAAGGCATAAGCATCTATCAGTTTGGCAAGATTTGCACTTAATACTGAATGAAACAGCTTACTCTGATAGAGAGAAAAGCTTTTGAGCAGATTTGGGCTTGGTTTCACTTCATTTGAACAGAATCACTATTTCAACATTACTGGACTCAGAAAGCTGTAAACTGACAATCTTGATCATTGAAGTCCTAACATTAGTTTTTGTGCATATAACTTCTAACACATTAAAAACTGTCTTACAGCATTGCAGAAAACATTGTATTTCATAAGGCATAAGCATCTATCAGTTTGGCAAGATTTGCACTTAATACTGAATGAAACAGCTTACTCTGATAGAGAGAAAAGCTTTTGAGCAGATTTGGGCTTGATTTCACTTCATTTGAACAGAAGCACTATTTCAACATTACAGGACTCAGAAAGCTGTAAACTGACAATCTTGATCATTGAAGTCCTAACATTAGTTTTTGTGCATATAACTTCTAACACATTAAAAACTGTCTTACAGCATTGCAGAAAACATTGTATTTCATAAGGCATAAGCATCTATCAGTTTGGCAAGATTTGCACTTAATACTGAATGAAACAGCTTTCTCTATAGAGAGAAAAGCTTTTGAGCAGATTTGGGCTTGGTTTCACTTCATTTGAACAGAATCACTATTTCAACATTACTGGACTCAGAAAGCTGTAAACTGACAATCTTGATCATTGAAGTCCTAACATTAGTTTTTGTGCATATAACTTCTAACACATTAAAAACTGTCTTCAGCATTGCAGAAAACATTGTATTTCATAAGGCATAAGCATCTATCAGTTTGGCAAGATTTGCACTTAATGACTGAATCGGAAAACAGCTTACTCTGATAGAAGGAAAGCTTTTGAGAAGATCTTGGGCTTGGTTTCACTTCATTTGAACAGAATCGACTATTTTCAACATACTGGACTCAGATAAGCTGGTAAAACTGGACAAATTCTTGATCATTTGAAGTCCTAACATAAGTTTTTGTGGATATAATCGGCTAACACATTTAAAAACCGGCTTACAGCATTGGCAGATAACATTGTATTTATTTCAAAGGCATAAGCATCTATCAGTGTTGGCCAAGATTTGCACTGAAGACTGAATGGGAAACAGCTTACTCTAATAGAGAAGAAAAGCTTGTGAAGCAGATTTGGGTCTTGCAGTTCCACTTCATTTGAACAAGATCCACTATTTCGAACCATTAACTAGGACTCAGAAGCTGAAACTGACAATCTTGGATCGATTGAAGTCCTAACATTAGTTTTTGTGCATATAACTTCTAACACATTAAAAACTGTCTTACAGCATTGCAGAAAACATTGTATTGCATAAGGCATAAGCATCTATCAGTTTGGCAAGATTTGCACTTAATACTGAATGAAACAGCTTACTCTGATAGAGAGAAAAGCTTTTGAGCAGATTTGGGCTTGGTTTCACTTCATTTGAACAGAATCACTATTTCAACATTACTGGACTCAGAAAGCTGTAAACTGACAATCTTGATCATTGAAGTCCTAACATAAGTTTTTGTGCATATACAGCAGAAATGAGTCAAATTCAGACAAATCAAAGTAGTCTATCAGAGCTGTGTGCATTGAAACATGAGCTGAATTCCTCAGGAATCATAAATCAGTTCTAGTGCCACAGGAACCAAGCAAGATAACCAACCAACCAACTTGTTCACACAACAGCTTTCAACATAACACCAATAGAACAATTATTGACAATTTAATTCGAAGAAGAGATTGTCAAATTATTTTCGTGATTGGAATGCAACGCTGGACATCACATGTAAACCCAGGAGATCAAGTTAAATACTTGCATTGACTTCCCCCCCAGCCAGTGAAACCAGACTGAAATTCCTAAGGGGGAAGGGCTTTAAACCTTTGTCTTCACAGAAAAGTCCTTTGCCAGAGAATGGCAAGAGAAACCCTTTTTATACATTATATATGGACCAGAATGAACTCAAAAAAGACTTATGAATGAATCATTCCATTGCTTAACTCCATATTCATTTACGTGTAACCACACATTTGACTATCATGTTATAATCACTTATTGTGTATGTTTTCTTTTGATGACTATGGTAGCTGAAGTACATAGTCGTGTTTGATATGTGTGTGATTCTGTTTTCTTGCTTGATATTGTCCTGACAATCATTTATTTGTAAAATATATCATAATCATGTTATAGGAATCATGTCCAAAATTAGACCCTGTGAGCCAAGAACCACATGCTTGTAAGATAAACAAATGATTATGAT